>NC_134117.1:77136517-77154017 GCF_040939455.1 Microcebus murinus | reverse complement strand
AATCATTCGGGGAGAGCCAGCCCCGTCCACCAGGTGCCGCGCGAGCTCTAGCTGCAGGCAGTTCATGGCTTCAGCAGAGACCATGCCCTGTTCCCTTCCACAGCGTCATGTCTTTGTGCAGCTGGATTTTGCTAGCACCTCACAAACTCTGCATAGAATATGAAATGTGGGTGGTGGGGTCCAGTGCGATCCCAAGATTTAAAAAGCTGCATGCAGCTTACCAGGCACCTGAGCCCATTAGACAGGAATGGTGGCTATTTAAAAATTAAAGTATCATTTTTCTTTCAATTTGTAAGTATTATTTTTCAATGGCTACCAAGTTGTCGGGACATAAATACTTACTGAGTTGTTTGCACCTAACCATTTAATGAACAGGTCTTGCTGATGGCCGAAGGTGTCGTTAACAGGTTTGAGAACCGCTGAAGGAATGAGTTTGTAAAGTGCTTAGCACAGCACAAGCCCAGGTGAACCCCTCCCACCCACATCCCCTCTTGGCTAGGGGTGGCGCAGGGCATGGCCACAGAACTCCTGAAGGGCCCCTGCCAGGGCTGAGGTTCCAACCAAGGTCAGCACCCCTGGCTCCCCCATCCCCTGCCATCTGGACAGGCCCACAGGCTTCAGATGGGCTTTGGGCCGTTGTCCTGCCACACGGAGCCTGGGCTGGAACTCCCCCTGGGGCCACCAAGGAGAGCAATCATGAGACTCGGTGCCCGTGCCCACCGGGGCTTGGGAGGCCACCCAGATGGCACCCACCCCTGGAGGTCAGCTTCGGGGCAGCCGCGGCGGCACCAGCTCTGTTGGCGGTGGAGGCGTCCCCACCTCCTTCCCAGTGACAGGCTTGCCAGTGCCAGTGCCAGGCACCTTCCTCTCCTCCAGCACATCTGAATATCTTTCTCTTCCTTGCCCAGCGGCTGGGGATAGGAGGAGGCTCACCTTGACCATCCCCGCAGGCGGCCCCAGGGGGTGGGCGCTGCCCATGCCCCCTCCAGGGGAGGAGACTGAGGCTCCACATTTGCATAGTTTATCGCAGACCTGGGACCAAAAGCTTCTGCGGCCCTTCTGCTCTCCTGAAGTATAACAGGAGGTTTAAATGCCCCGTGGCTTCCTGCCTTGACCACGGCAGCGGGGCTGACCCGGCCGGCGGCAGTGAGAGGCCAGGCACGCACGCGCGGCGGCGTTCGGGTTCTGCGGGTTCTGCGCGCTGGCCCGCGCCTGCTCGCCCGCTGGCTTCTAGCCTGGGTGCGGCCGGTCAGCCCCAGGTCCCGCCGCTCCGCTTCCCCTGTGGCTCTTAGGCAGGCAGAGCCACACGCTGACTCCGGTGTGTTTAGACGTGCCTGGGGGGTCGCAGTGTTTGCTGGGAATGATGTCTGTGTTAGCCCCACGCCTGTCTCCCCGCCAAGTCCCCTCCCAAGTGGCGCTCAGAAGTGAGCAGCACACCCCCCACAGTGTGAAGAGAGCAGATTAAGAATGCTGGTTCCCAATTTGTATTTTCTTCTCTGTGCCTGTTTAGAACTTTTCTTGGTTTTCTACAATGAACATGAATTTCTTTTAAACTTAGAAACATAACTTTAATTTTAAATGAATGTTAAAGAGGAAAGGCTAAAGACGGCTCCTCGGCGTGTCTGAGTGGGGCTTCGGGGTGGGGAGCCCAAAGCCGCACATGTGCCGAAGGCCAGAGGAGAGCTTGGCAGGGCGCGGGGGTCCCGGGACCGGAAGGAGCCACGGCCCACAGGCTCCACCTGTGCTAACCAGGTTCTTGCCTCTGGCCGAGGTCTTGCTCCAGTGCACGCACCCAATGGTGAGTTGAACGCTCTGAGACTCGGTGGTGACTGTGCAGCCTGCCAGACACAGTAGTGACAGAGCCTCCTTGCCCTGGAGCCTGTACCTGCCAGGACTTGCCTGCCGTGGCCCACGAGAGCAACTCGCAGCTGTGCTGCCGGCCCTCAGGACCAGACTCGCAGATCGAGAGACATAAACGGACTCACAGAACCAGGGCTGCGGCAGGGAGAGGGGTCGGTACCCCTGGCCCAGCTCCCCTCCCGCCCCGCACATACACACGACACCAGGTTGACAGGGAAACGGAGGACTAGATAAAGCTAAGGACCCTGGAGTTAAAGCCTGTAAAGAATACACACAAAGTGGAACATTATCCTGCCTCAAAAAGAAGGGAATTCTGACACGTGCTGCGACATGGGTGAAGCTCAAGGACATTGCGCTGCGTAGGATAAGCCAGCGAGTATACAAAAGAACAAATACCATGCGATTCCACTTCCGTGAGGGACCCAGAGCAGTCGGATTCAGAGACAGGAAGGGGACGGTGGTGGCCAGGCCGGGAGAAGGGTGCAGTTTCGGTTTTGCAAGCCGAAAGAGTTCGGGAGACTGGTCGTGTAGCAGTGGGAATGTATTTAACACGGCTGAATCGTACACGTAAAAACAGTTAAGATGGGAAGATTTATGTTAGGTGTGTTTTACCATAATTAAAAAGAAAATAAAACCATGTTTTAAAAAACTGTGGGCCAACTGTTGAGGGCGAAGTGATGAGAGGAGATGAGCCCGCACAAGGCTGCCCGCCAGGGAGGCACTCCAGCCCAGGCCACCCACCTGCACCCAGCCTCACACTGTGTGACACTGACGCCCTGCCCCACCCCGCCGCACCTTTGGCGGTGCTCACACCTCCCTCCCGCCCATGCCTGTCCGTCCCCGCACAGGCCGACGCTGAGAGCTCGCGGGCCAGCAGGCCCTCCGGCCCCAGCCGCACGGACGTCTGAGCAGGCACGGGCAGGAACGCGACAAAAGGGCCACGGGCAGTCTGGGGGAGGCCTGGGGTGCCTGAGGGGCTTCCCGTTGCCCTGGCGCACCTGGATGAGGACACGAAGACGCACTCCTCCAGGCTGGAGACACGGGTGAGACAGAGAGGCCGTCTGTGCAAGAAACAAGATCAAAAGCTAACGGGAGACAAATCTACCGAGACGATCAACAGGGAAACGTGTGACGTCCGCGATCTGTCCAAGGGCTCACCTGCACAAAGGGAGACGTGACCCCACAGCGAGCGTGTGGTCAGCACAGCTTTATCGTGAGCGCCCTGTGAAAAGGGAGGGTAAAGTCCTTCTCCCCTCTCTGATGGTAAGACCCTGCCTCAGTCTCCCATCAACAGTCACCTCTGTCACCTCCTTCAGGAGTAAAGGAGCGAGATAGAAACTACAGTGAGCTGGGCGCATACACAATACACATATTAACTTAAACTGCCCAACAACCAGCATCTCCCTTAAATCTTATAACCACATTTTAGCAAAGAAAAAATGATTTCCACAAATAGAATCCTTATAAAACTAACCCTTGAGGCTGGGCGCAATGGCTCACACTTGTAATCCTAGCACTCTGGGAGGCCGAGGCAGAAGGATAGTTTGAACTCAGGAGTTCAAGACCAGCCTGAGCAAGAATGAGACCCTCTCTACTAAAATAGAAAAAAATTAACTAGTCAACTAAAAATAGAAACAAAAAATCAGCTGGGCGTGGTGGCGCATGCCTGTAGTCCCAGCTACTCGGGAGGCTGAGGCAGGAGGATTGCTTGAGCCCAGGAGTTTGAGGTTGCTGTGAGCTAGAGTAATGCCACGAAACTCACTCTAGCCTGGATGACAAAGCGAGACTCTACCTCAAGGAAAAAAAAAAAACCAACCCTTGATTTCCCGGAGATCTTATAGCACCAACAGATCACCAGGTATCTCCATATGCCACCTGCCCAGGCAACTTCATGGACCCAAAACACTGCTGAGAACCCAAAGTGACAAAACGGAGCTTGTGTCCCCTGCGGTTCCCAGCGTGGCTCACTCACAAACAGGCACTAAGTGAAATCCAGACCCCAAAGCCCACGCCCTTTGTGCGTGGAAAGCACGCCAAGGCCCTCACCGATGCTTAAAGCTTCTTCCGTGTGCATTTCCACCGTGAGCCGTCGGACCGAGCCGACTGCCACAGACCAGAAAGAGTGCGGCTGCCGAGGGCAGACACGTGGCAGGGAGCACTGAGAAAAGAGGCAAAACTGTATAACACAGCCAAAAACTCAAAATGCACCTGGAGCCAGCTAGAGCTGTGGCCACAAAGCGGCACCTCGGGGTCGCCACAGCGCTCAGAGTAGGGTCTGGAGTCGCAGGAGAGGTTGACAGGGCTTGGCAGTCTCCGGACGCGGCGCTGGCAGGAGCGAGGCTCAGCGCCCCTCTGCACCACACCAGGGAGGTGAGAACACACCTGGGAAACCACCCCAAACCCAGCCGTCCTTATGGAAATCCTGTCGACTGGGCGGCAGCAGGGTGTCCCTGGGCCAGAGAGCCAGTGCTGCCTAAGAGACCGAGAGGTGGCTCTGAGCTCGACCGCGGCCGGCCACCTCCGCCCCGCACGCCTGCCCGCGCACCGCCCGCGAGGCGCCTGGCGGGCGCTACGTCCTCGGGCATTACCTCCACAACCCCATACGCATTCAAGGCAACGCTGAGCCATAATTCACAGTTACTCCAATTTCCCATTCGAGTCAACGACAGGCTGAGGAACCCAACTTGTCCCCAGAGAGTCCCCAGGGATCCAGAGCCACCGTGGGCCCCGCAGCAACGTGCGTGTTCTCGCGGTGGCCATCGCCGGCTGCCCACCCGCCCCGTCGCGGGCACAGTTTCTGCACTTTCGCACAGCTTGTTCCCCAGTGAAATTTCCCGTCTGACCAAAACATAGAGTAATTTATTCTGCCAAGAGAATTTTGAGGACTAAGCCAAACAGAAGTCCCATTTCTTAACTACTAGATTTTCAGACTTGGGGCTCTAGAAGGGAGTAGCAGAGTATTTTCTGGTTTTGCTTTTGTTTTTTTAATCTACCAAAAAGCTCTCATCATGAATGGGCTAAACATTAAATTAGCTACAAAGGACGCCATAACAGTGTGGCACATAGCAATGAAAAACTGTGAATAGCCTAATGGCCCAATAATAGGGAATTGGCTGAATAGTCATAGTTATAGTCACCCATATAGTACACACTGCAACTATGACAAAATTGTAGGAGTATCTTTAGTGCCATGAAAAAAGACACTTTTCAAATATTAAGTTTAAAAAACAGGTTAAGAAACAGCAAGTCAACACGATCCCATTTGGGTACACGTGTACAGATTCATTTTGTGTGTCCCCCCAACCAAAAAAAAATTCAGATATTGGCCAGGCGTGGTGGCTCATGCCTTGTAATCCTAGCACTGTGGGAGTCTGAGACAGGAGGATCGCTTGAACTCAGGAGTTTGAGGCCAGCCTGAGAAAGAGCAAAACTCCTTACTAAAAACAGAAAATTTACTCTCTACTAAAAATAGAAAAAATTAGCCAGGTATGGTGGTGCATGCCTGTAGTCCCAGCTACTCGGGAGGCTGAGGCAGGAGGATGGCTTGAGCCCAGGAGTCAGAGGTTGCTGTGAGCTACATCATGAGCTGACATCATGGCACTCTAGCCCAGGCAACATAGCAAGACTGTCTCAAAAAAAAAAAAAAAATTCATATGTTGAAATCCTAACCCCCAAGATGATGATATTGGGAGGTGGGGCTTTTGGAAGATGATTAAGCCATGAGGGCAGAGCTGTCATGGATTAGTGCCTTTATAAAAGAGACCCAGACTTGCCCTGTTTCTGCTACCATATGAAGACACAGCAAGAAGTCAGTCATCTATAAACCAGAGAGCAGCCCTCACCAGACACCAAATCTGCTAGCACCTGATCTTGTACTTTCCAGCCTCCAGAACTGCAAGAAATAAATGTCCATTGTTTATAAACCACCAGGTTTATGGTATTGTGTCATGGCAGCCCAAACAGACTAAAATATATATATAATATATACATATATGCACATAGTGTATATGTGTATATGTACATCCATATACCATATCAATTTGGGATCATATGTGTATATATACATATAAAAATTTATTTAAAAATAGAAAATATTTATAAATTTTAATTTATAAATAAGTTACAAAATATGTTTATTAAAGATATATGCAAATAAATATATATTTATAAATGGTAAAAAAGATATTCCAATACCAAAATATTCATAGTGGTTGATTCTTGATGTTAAGGTTATGATTTTTTTATTTGTGTTTATTGTATTTTCTAATTTCTAAACTGCCTAGGTATTACCCTCATACAAAGGGTGTCCTTTTTGTGATCTGTGATTTCTGTCTCCTCTTCCTCAGACGAAAGGGACACATGATCTCCTTTGGAGCAGAGTCCCGCTGAGGTCGCCAGGGAGCAAAGGCTCCGTCCCCAGCACCCGGTGCAGGACGGCCACGGCCTCGGTCCGCACTGGCGGTGCTGGCGGCAAACTCGGAGCTGAGGGCACGTGCAAGTCACCAGGAGCGCTCCATCTCTCTCCTTCTGTGCGGACCGAAGTCCTGAGCCCTTCACGTGGCTCTGACCAGCTCCAGCTGTGAGCCCCACAGGCCTCGGCTCCAGCCCTCTAGCCCAGCCAACTTGCACATCACCAAAATCTACTCCAGAGCCATCTGGTCCTTAAATGCAGCCTGAGGATTGTTGTGTTTGGAGAACATACAACCTCCTGGACGCTAAATTAAAACACACAATTAGATTTCCATTAAGTTACAGCGAATTCTGCTGAATTGATCTAATCGGCCTCCATCCCTATATGACATCATGCTCTAAAGGCTTGGCCTGAACATAAATACTTAATGTAATAAATACAGTCTGAAATATTTGATCTCCTTGGCAGTTTAATTGATCTACTACCGAGACTGACAGGAAAAAATTAAGTTAGTTCTGTCTGGTCTCTGCCAGTAGCACATTTTCATCACAGAGGTCCGTGAGCTCCATGCTGGTGACCAGGAGGGTGACAAGGAGGGAGCATGCCGCTTTCTTGTCGCGTGCTTAGGCGAAGGGGCACAGGCGAGCAAGGCAATGAGTACCTGGGCTTATGAGACAGCTAACACAAATGCCATAGTTCACTTCTTTTTGCTTTGCAGTGAAATGAATGAAGGAACGTATTTTGTGAGTCGCAACACCAGTTCCTTGCCCTTCACACAGGAGTTTAAGCGGGAATGTTGTAGATGCCCACAACATCGACACACAGTTTTAGCCGCTGTGGCTAAGTAGGGCCTCCAATAATCAAATGCACAAGGCCACATCCACACCCGGACACGTCGTCCCTACCATGGAACTCCTGAAGTACCTTCCCCTCCTGTTTTCTGGGTTTTCATTGCCTTCGCCATGAGCTGTGTTTGCTTTTTCTGCCAACCTCTGATCCCAAATTTGCTGCACGCCCACCCCATGCCCATGCCCCTGTCCCATTTAGGTACAAAGTTAATGCTCAGTGACTACTTGGTGAAAGGACAAAGGGAAGAAAAATCTGTCTGTCTTGCCTGAGGTGGCACATTCTAGTCCTCAAAACTGCCATCTCCTTGGTTCTAAGCTTTCTCAACACCCCGTGAAAAGAAAAACTGTGATCATAACAAGGTTATCCAACCTGATTAATGTCCAAATCCCTGGGCTAATTTTGCAGTGTCTTTGGGTGGAATTGACCCTAAGTCCCACCCCTCTCTTAATTTCACTTAACATATGCAAGTTCACTGTCTCAACAATTACATATTCACTCAACGAACCCTCACTGACAGGAGCCAACTTAGCTGACCCTCCTGGCAAGAGCCTTGTGCTGTGAGGCCATCTCAGGGCTAGTGCAGGTGTCCTATATCTGCTTGGATGCCTTTGCAGAAATAATAATAGCAACGCCCAGATCCAAGGACCCCCAGCACAGCCAGGGATGTGTGTTCTGGGCAGCCAAATGCCAATTCACATGACCCTCCCTCCTTCCAGGGCAGCCAGAGTTCTGCTCGGGTGGCTGCTTCTGCTGCTGCCTCTGGCCCCAGCCAGAAGCCTTCTGCTCAGCTCCCCGCACTCCAGGGCCCCACTGATTGGCAGGAAGGCCAAACCCGTCAGCACCCATAGCAAATGGCTTCTGGAAAGTGAATTGCAGCTTTTCAAGACAGAGGATGAAAGCAGGTGCCTGTCAAAGGAACAGAATCAATACGGGGCATGTGGGCTGGGAGGGGGTACACCTGGGTCCCTGACTTGTCCTCCTCTGACATTCATGCTGTGTGACCTTGCGCAGTCCTAGCTCTTCTCCATGCCCCAGTCTCCCCACTGTGCCCTGGAGAAGCAGTGGTAACATGCTCATTAAAGAGAGTCCTTACAAATCCTAAGTGCTGGATTCCCCAGCCCTGTCTTCCTCACATCAGCTAGGCATGGAGGGGCAGGGCTGGCCCAGCTGTTTTCCTCATGAGCAATGACCATGCTCTGTCCCCTCAGGTCCCCTGCTCCCCAAACACCCGTGCCCTCAGAAACAAGCCAGTGTCCCTGGAGGCTTGTGCTGCTCTCCTGCAGCACCGTGTGCTGCCCACACACCTTGGACTTCAGTGACTCACCCTGGAGGCCGGAGCCTCTCCCACCAGACAGCAGATGCCTGCAGAAACACAACCGTCTGTCCCAAGCTCTCAGCAGATTCCAGTGACCTCTCAGCCTCTAAATCATGACCCTAACAACAATCACCAGCATGACTTGGATGTACCAAGCACAGATACACGGCCACCACCAGGTGTGGCCATTGCCCTCCTCGGTTCACAGGGGAGGAGCCTGAGGTCTGCCCCAAGGTGACCCAGTGTTGAGAGGGGTTAGCACCGCCAGGCTCCGACCGCGTCATGCCTTCTCTCTTCCCCTCTCCCTGCTCAGCTCCTGGCTTCCTTCAAGCCCAGTTCAGGCCTGTCCTCTGCAAAGCCTTCCTCACTCCCACAGCGAAAGATCCCCCTCTCCTCCGGGCATCCCGCACTGGGCATGCCCTTGTTATCTCAACAAGAGCACGTGAAGGGGCCACCTGAGTTAGGGTTCTTCATTGGCCGGGCGCCCCCTCCAAGCCCACCCCCAGCCTGCCAGCCCCTCAGGGTCAGGAGAGCCTAACTCATTTCCTCATGCTCAGCCCCTGGCTTGGAGTGTAGCAAAGGATGGGTGCTGGGTGGGTGCTGATGAAGACCAGGAGAGCCCTGAGGTTTCTGGAGGCCAGCAGGTGGCCAAGAGTGCAGGGCCAGGGCCGAGATCCCCAGTCTCCTAAGGGAGGCCCTCCCTCCAGGCTCAAAGCAGCACGACCTCCTTGACTCCTTTTCCCAAAGTGCAGCGCGCTGTACTCTGCACCGACTCTGTGCTGAAGCAAAGGGAGGTGGCTCAGAAGGATCTAGAGGTGCACTGGATATGGTCAGTGCCTTAACATGCATATAGTCAGGACTGGAAGTAAGGGGGTCAAAAACAAACACTCAACTCATGTCACGAGGCCAGAGAATCCTTGATCCCTGCAGCAGTTGGCCTCTAAAGACAGCTTCCGATGGACCACACCCCCCAGTGTGCACGCCCAGTGTGACTCCACCTGAGTCTGGGCTGGCCCTGTGAGTGGCTTTCAACAGAACGCTGCTGCAGCAACACTGTGCCCGTTCTGGGTGTAAGCCTTAAGAAGGCCTGGCATCCTTTTTTTACACTCTTAAGACAAACTGCCATCCAAGCCCACCACAAGTTAGCCATGTGGAGAAAGAGAGAGAGCTCCCGGCCTCCCAGCATCCCTGTCGAGGCACCAAACTCATAGGTGACATCATCGTGTATGTGCCAGACCTAGGGGCCATGACTGCAAGCTTGGGAGACCCCAGGCAAAAGCAGCAGCAGAACAGCCCAGCAGAGCCCAGTCAATCCTCAGGACCATGAGAGACAAGGAAACAGTTGCTGTTTTATCATACTAAGTTTTGGGGCAACCATGATTAAGTAAAACCATGCCAAAACCTGGAATGGAGATTATAAGAAAGAAAATCACAGCCAATCTCCTCATGATCATAGATGCAACACCATAAAGAAAATATTAGCAAACCAAATGCAGTAATATAGAAAAAGGAAAACAAGCCACATCTAATTTGTGCACTTGTTTTAACAGTTGTTTTAACAGCAGTTGTTTTAACATTAAAAAGTCAACCAATAAAATTCAGGGTATTCATACATTGAGAAAGAAAAATTGTGCAATCATCTCAACAGCTACAGAAAAAGTATTTGATAAAATTCAACATTCATATTCGTGATTTTTAAAATAATAATTAAAATAAAACTCTTAAAAATTAAGAAGAAAATATTAATATCTTCACCTGCTAAAGGGTATATTTAAAAAATGAAAAAGGCAGCAAACACAGCTGTGAAACCTTGAGAGCTTCCCCACGAGATGGAAGGTAAGGACAGGTCACGAGGACCGTGGAGTGTACGATTCTTCTCATGTGACGTGTCCACAACGGCACTCAAAAAATGACTACAATCTACAGAGACAGGGAGTAGATTCAGGGTTCCCGTGGCCTGAACAAGTTAGGGGAGTGACTGCTAATGGGTGTGGGGTAAAAACAAAAGTTCTGAAATTGATTGTAATGATAGTTGTACAGCTTGGTGAATAAACTAAAATTCATTGAATTATACTCTTGTCTGGATGAATTCTATGGAGTGTGAATTATATCTCATTAAAGCTGTTGTTTAAAAAATGGTATAAAGCCAGGATGCCTGTTACTACCACTTCTATTCAATACCGTATGAGAGGTTCTAGCCACTAATATAAGACAAGAAAAAGAAATTATAAGATTGGAACGGAAGAGACAGACTGTCTTTATTTACAGATGACCTGCTCATGTACATAGAATATCATAAAGAATCTATGACTAAACCTAATTATGTGGATAAATCTTGCAAACATAATGCTGAGACACAAAAAATACATACTGCATGCTTCAATTTATATATATATACACACACTGTATATTTCTTGTATGTGTGTACACTGTGTATATATGTGTGTGTAAACTACAGGCTGAGCATCCCAACTCTGAAAATCTGAAATAAATTCAAAATGCTCAAACCCAAAGCTTTCTGAATATCAACACGATGCTTAAACGAAATGCTCACTGAAGCATCTTAGATTTCAGATTTTCAGGCTTGGGATGCTCAGCCTGTAGATATAATGTAAATATTTAAAAATGTCTTTTCTAAAAAGCCTGAAATCAGAAAGGCATCCCAAGCATTTTGGATAAGCACTCAACCCGTACAGTGTTTCAGAACCTCAGCACAGTGGTGTCCTTCAGGGGAGGAAAAGCCACCTGGGTGGAACAGGCACATGGGGTACAAGCCAGGTGGTAGCAGAGCGGCTTAAAATCATTCAACAAGTTCTAGAGGCGTGTTTTGTGAATTTTTCTAATGAATATTCTATTTCACAATAAAACCATTATAAAAATTATCTTTAAACATTTTTGAAACATTTAAAATGACAACCAAAGGGAAAAGTCATTAAGGAGGAATAGGGGAAGACACTCTCGGGGCGCAGAGCAGGCGGCCTCTGGCTCCGCGTCGCCTCGCGGGCGAATGCTTACGGCCAGGGCCGCTCTCAGAGCTGGGCGCCGTGGCCTGGCCTGAGAGCCTGGCCTGAACCAGGGAGGGCGCGCTCCTGGCTAACGAGGGGCCTCGCCCCGGGAAGGCCGCGGCCAGACCCCCCTAGGACTGCCTCTGTCTGCCACCCTGCCCACCGCCTGCCCTCGTCCTCATGTACCCGCTGCGGCCAGACTGACACTCCAGTGGAGCACCACTGCAGGCTGGGCCCTGTGACGCCACGACCTACAGCTTCTCCTTCAGGCCCACAGCCTCCACGGGCTCGGCTGGGCGATGGAGCCAGGCTCCAGCCCAAACCTGACTGCCTCCACACCCCTCCCAGCCGGAGCCTCACCCAGGACCGGCCGGGGCCATCTCGGGTTCCCAGGGGATGAGAGGCGAGGGAGGAAGGGGCCCCTGCTCTTCTCTCACCTCGGGCTGACCCCAGGGAGCTGCAGCAGGGACGGAGGGCCCACATGCCCACTGGGCCCCTTGGGAAGGCCAGCTGTGATGGCACTGCCCAGTGCAGCGGAGCGGCTGTGTCCCCCGAGGTGTGAGCACAGGGTGGGAAGCTCTCCCCTGGCAGCCGCAAATATTTTCCGCTTCATGCCCCACTCTGCGGGGCGGGGGTCAGAGGCGGCCCAGCTAAGCGCCCCAGGGCCGGCGCCTCCCCGGCTCACGGTGCTCTCCTGCGCCCAGCCGCACCCGCCCGGCCCATGGCCAGCACTTCCCCGGAACAAACCCAAGCGCCTCCCTGCCCATTAATAACCTCCTCTGCATTAATGAATTGTGGATGCAAGTCTGGCCATTAAGACAGTCCAGGAAAATTCTTTGTGTTTTGTTGCTTTTCCCCTGGACAGCCGTTATTGTCATGCAAATCCTCATTGACAAGGGTAGGGTCTGCTGCCCTCTTTTTTGAGAGCTTCCAGGGAACATCGCATACTGAAACAAGCCTGCCTGGCGAGGCCCAGTCTTCTCTGCCCATCCCAGAGTGCGAGGCACAGCAGCCCTGAGGCCCCAGGGAGCCCTGGCCAGGAGTCCAGCAAAGGACATCCCAGCATTGTCAAAAACTGGAATGTAGGGGAGGGGTTACAAGGAAAGGGTGAATTTTGGCAGCAATAAAATTTAGAGAAATGGGAGATGTAGACGTTTTACTGGGCCCTTTAAAGTGGAGTGGGATGCAGGGACCACAGCTAGAGATGAAAGTGGCGGACTCCGGTCAGCGGCAGACAGGGAACGACAGCGCGCTGCCCCCACCTGCCAAGTAGCGCTCTGAGGGCCTCGTGCTCCCTCCCTGCAGCCTCACAAATCCAGTCCTATTGTGACCGAGGCCCCACTCTGCAGATGAGCA
The DNA here is from genome assembly GCF_040939455.1 of Microcebus murinus. Taxonomy (NCBI): domain Eukaryota; kingdom Metazoa; phylum Chordata; class Mammalia; order Primates; family Cheirogaleidae; genus Microcebus; species Microcebus murinus. Next base: position 77,141,221 of record NC_134117.1, on the reverse strand, counting down.
GGCGGCAGTGCAGGGCTTCAGCGACCTGCTCAAGACTCACGTGGCTAAGGATGGGAGGACGGCCCCACTGGGCGGGCCTCTGCTTTGACCCGCCGCCTCCCCCCTCTCCTGCGGGCGCCTCTTGCTCAGGGAGCATTCCAAGACCACTCCTGTTTCAGAAAACTTCCAAAGCCAAGGAATGTCCAGCTGGGTGAACACCCATAAAGCTGCTTTAGAGGACCTAAGAACATCGAGGGTCCCCACTCGAGGAAGTCAACAAACTCCACAACCCCTAAGCTAGCTCGCGAACTCTCCCAGAGCCTCTGTCGATACGGAGGAGACAAGGGCTTCACGTCCGCCCAACCAGCCTAGCACCAAAAGCCCAGGACGCTCAGCCAGAGCTCTCCAACGTGTAGCTGTGCACGGCACTCTCCAGTGGGGGCTCCACTTGCTCGCTGGCAAAACTGGTCTTGCCCTGGAGCACTGGCGCCCTGTGTTGGCCTCACACCCTGGCGGGTGCCGGTGCAATGCAGGCCAGCCACGACTTGGCTCCAAGGTCACAGGGAGGATCCACGCACCCGGGAAGTATCAGGGGCTGGGCCAGAACCTCTGTGGCCTACCCAGAGACATTTGGGGTCTTCGGTCCGGGCCTGTATGATCCCAGTGAGACCAAAGCCTGGGGAAGCAGACCAATGTTGCTTTGGGTCTGGGGGCTGAAATCAGCTTTGATTCATTTCCTCTGGGTCTGCTGCAAGTTGCCGCAGGCCTGGAGAGGTGGGCTGGGATCTCTGGGCTAGAAGGAGCCCGGGTCTCTGGTGGCCCTTGGTGAGTCCAAACCCCTCCACAGTGGACTCATAGCTGTCCTCATTTGCTGGGGAGAAGCACGGGGTGGTCCAAGGCTGCTCATCGTGCCCCTACAGGTGCTCATCCGAGGCAGGGAATGAACACCCGGTGTCTGAAGACGCCAGGCAAGGACGGAGGCACAGCAGGATCCTGGAGAGCACCCTCAACCTCAGAGGGGACACTGGCTGAACAAGTGACGGTGAGCAAGCACCTTCCCTTCCCTGAGCCTCAGTTTCTCGTTTGTGAGAAGAGCCCCGTCAGGCGCCTACAGTACCAGCGTGCCTTCCGGCCAGCAGAGGTGTCACCTAGCTGGCCAGTGGCCCCTGGGAAGCAGAGTGAGGCCTGAGAAAAGGAGAGTTGTCCCTCCAGCAGCTCTGCCCAGCCACCTCTGGGGTGCAGGGGAGGTGAGGAAGATGGGCTCACAGCCCAGAGCTCCTAGCACTGAGCCAGGCCCTAAAATATTGGGGTCACCCCTTTCCCAGGCTTAGACTGGACTACATGCTTAGTTTCTGCAGCCTGTGCAGTGTGGGAGGACAGGACTGGGCTGCAAGGGTCGGAAAGCTGTCCTGGCCCCAAACCACTCAACACGTGTTCCAAAATCAGTCAAGCATTGAACCCTGGGAGTGCTTAGAAGCTGGCTGTGCAGTAGAACACACCTGTCACCCAGGGTCATGGGGCAGAGTCCCCAAGCCCACCTCCGAGGCCACCAAGCCTACCTGGATTAGCACAGGCTGCGCTGACTCCGAGGGAGCCCCAGGGCCTGGCAGCTCAGATACTGCACTTCCAGAAGCGCCCCCACAGTGAGGCCAGGCGCCTCTAGAATGCACCGCGGCCCGACCCGCACCGGCCTCTGTCCCATGCAAGCCCAGCTCCGCTGACTCGCTGAGTCCTCGCACGACGCTGACCGCACGGCCGTGAGAGCTAAACAAGGCCGACAGAAGACGCCTGGCAGAGCACAGAAGAGGTTTTCATAGCTGCTCATCTGCCTCCTTTCCAACACGACTTAGCCCATCAGAGAGTGGAAAGCCACTGCTCAGGGAGGTCAGGGGTCGGGTGGAATGGCCCGGCGGGCGGAGGGGCGGCGGGCGGAGGCGTCAGAGGAGCTGGGAGGAGAGCGGTGCTGGGGTGGGGCTGGGAGGGCGTGTGCATGCAGAGATGGGAGGGGCGGCAGAAGAGCCCCGCACAGCAGTGGGGGTCACGACACGTCAGCCCCAGCAGGTCTGACCAAGGGTGTGTCCGTTTGGCCCAAAGACCTGGAGGCAACATGTAAAACACGAGACTGAATGCCTGTGTCCCCCAAAGTCGTGTGTGGGGGTCTGGCGACAGTGCACAGAGGGGGCCTTTGGGCGAAACCGAGCTATGAGGGAGCCGTCATGGGGGCCAGTGCCCTTGTGAGGCCAGAGCTCGCGCTCCTCCTGCGGTGAGGAGGCTGCAGCCCAGAGGACAGCGCTCCACAGAACCGACTCTGCGGCACCCGGACCCCAGGCTCCTCCAGAACTGTGAGAAACACACTTTCGCCATTTGTAAGACGCTCCGTCCGTGGTACTTCGTCATAGCGGCCTGAACTACTAAGACAGGAACACTTCAAATAAAAATCCAAATTTCCAGGTACTCCTGAAAGTCCAGCCATTCTGGCGACCCGGCATCCACATTCCCCCTTGGCCGCACCAGCCAGCCTGAGCGACGGCTGCACCTGCAAGCGCCCGCAGCCCCCCCGCCGCCGCCGCCGCTGCGCCCGCCTCTGCCCACCCGAGTCTCAGGGGCTCCTCAGCACCGTCCCCCGCACAGCCGTTTCTAACGGCAGAGAAACGTGCCTTCTATCCACGCCTTTCTCGAAAGTGCGAAAATGACAAATAGACCACAAAAAGTGAGCATGAGCTCATTTGTAATAGGGGCAGAGAAGACCATGCCTACACACCCCCACTTCGCTCTCGCCCGCCTGGTGTGGGAACAGGGGTGTCGCAGGCCGACGTGCCTGTCAGCCCTGACTGTGGTCAGGGAGATGCATCTTGCGGGGGTGTGGCAGGCTGCCCAAGCAGGGCCCCCACGGTGCGCAAAGATGCGCCCAAGTTTCCCGAGCACACTGGGCTTTCTGCCTCCTCCGCGGGGCCCTGCACCCCCAGGCCGCAGGCAGCAAAGGCAGCAGCAAAGGACAGCGTGTTTCTAGCGAGGCCGGCACAGAGCAGGCTCCAGGGGGCCAGAGCCCAGCCAGAAGGGATCAGGGAAGGGACAGGGGGGAGTATGGAGAGAGGAGAGAAGAGAAGGGGTAGACAGGTGTGCCTGGCCACGGAACCTCAGGCCAGGTGGCCCAGTTCAGCACCAGCCCCTCTGCCAGCCCAGCTTCTATTCTGCGTCCACCGAGCTGGGTGCAGCCCATGGCGTGGGAGACAAGAACCCAGCTTTGTCTCCCTCTCCCACGCCGCCTTGGCCTCCCTGCCCTCCCGGCCAGCAACGCAGCGCTCTGCTGTGGGCAGCGACACACCAGCCCTTCTCCACGCAGCCTGGCTCTCCTCCTCAGCCCCGCCTGGCACTCTGCACATGCTGTGCCCTACACCCTGAATGCGTGTCCCTCCTTGTTCCGGACACCCCCTAGGGGGATTCCATGTCCTCCTGCTGCCTCCAGAAACCACGTTTGCAATGCGGATTATTGCCACACCGTGTGTGTGAGAGAGAGAAAGAGAGAGAGAGAGGCCCAGCTGCGAGAGGGACCTTGTCCAGGGCAGACCTCCGACTCTAGCACAGGACAACCTGGGACACCCTAAGGGCACCTCTCCCACTTCTGTTGTCAAGAAGCAGCCTACCGCCTGCACCTGCACCCCACAGGCCAGCCGCGAGGGCAGCGCTAACACCGGCTCCCCAGACCCGCTCAGGCCCGGCCCCCCGCATGGCTGGAGCAGCGTGTGGGGCTGGGCACTGGGAGGCCCTGGCGGGCCCCAGGAACCCCCAAGGGACAGCCCCACGGTGCTCCCCTCCCTGGGCCTGACGAAACGGCCCTAACGGCACCATCCTTCAGGAGACAACAGCCACTGAGAAGAGAGCAAATCCTGGGCCACAAACCCTAATGGCTGAGCCCTGCGGCGCCAGGGCTTCCAGGGCAGCTAGCGTGCAGCCGGGCCGGAGCGGCCCTCCCCGGAGCACTGCAGGTCAGAGCCTGGGACGGTGCTGGGGGGGCAGGAACCGTGACGGTGCTCGTGTTTGAAGCACGCTCCTCCGGGCCCTGTGTCTGTCTGTCGGGAGGAGCAATGCTTAGCGACGCCCCCAGAAGTCACACAAGGCAGCGTGTGTGGAAACTGACGGCGTCTGTGGCCCTGGCTGTGACAGACAGAAGGGCGGAGCGCCGAGCCGGCCCTCGGCGGCCGCACAGTCTCCACCGCCCCTCGAGGCCGCGCCGGCCATCGCTGCTGGAACTCACCTTTCAGGGAGGCCACATGGGACAAGGCCTGGGCATACGTGGCCGTGTTCAGGAGGGTCCCCGGCAAGCAGGAGGGGAAGAAAGGTCCCGTGGGCCCCACGGTTCGCCCCAGGCTGGCAAAGGAAGGAAACCACATTAAGTCCCACCGAGTCTGGGCGCTGTCCACGGCCCCAGGCCCCGGGTCCAGCGGCCTCACCTCTGCTGGGCCTCCAGCGCCTCCTTCTTGCTCCGGGCCTGGTCCCCGGGGGGCGGGGAGTTGATATTTCTCACGGGAGGTGGCGTCACCTCTGCTATGGGCTCCTTGGCTCCCGGCTCCTGCTCAGAGGCCCCTCTCTCCGTTTTCCTCCATTTAGCCCTTCGGTTCTGGAACCAAACCTGAGTCCCCGATGGAAACACACACCCAGCGACAATCAGACAGGAGGCAGGGGCCAAAACCCAAGCGCCACAGCCCCCACACCGTGCGTGCTCTC